>NC_058403.1:135372218-135402970 GCF_002201575.2 Neomonachus schauinslandi
CCCCCCCCCCCCCCCGGTTTCAGGTCTCTTCTGATTTGTTTAGTGCATATTTTTCTGAGGTTGTTGTTACCCTGTTAGCATTTTGTTCTCTCATTCATCGATTCTCCTCTGGACAAAATGACAAGACGGAAAAGCTCACCTCAGAAAAAAGAACAAAGGCAGTACCAACTGCCAGGGACCTAATCAATACAGACATTAGTAAGATTTCAGAACTAGAGTTCAGAATGATGATTATAAAGATACTAGCTGGCTTGAAAAAAAAAACATGGAAGATACTAGAGAAACCCTTTCTGGAGAAATAAAAGAACTAAAATCTAACAAAGTCAAAATCAAAAAGGCTATTAATGAGGTGCAATCAAAAATGGAGGCTCAAAAATGCTAGGATAAATGAGGCAAAAGAGAGAATTAGTGATACAGAAGACCAAATGATGGAGAATAAAGAAGGTGAGAAAAAGAAATAACTACTAGATCACGAGGGCAGAATTCGAGAGATAAGTGATACCATAAGGCGAAGCAATATTAGAATAATTGGGATCCCAGAAGAAGAAGAAAGAGAGAGAGGGGCAGAAGGTATACTGGAGCAAATTATAGCAGAGAACTTCCCTAATTTGGGGAAGGAAACAGGCATCAAAATCCAGGAGGCACAGAGAACCCCCCTCAAAATCAATAAAAATAGGTCAACACCCTGACATCTAATAGTAAAACTTATGAGTCTCAGAGACAAAGAGAAAATCCTGAAAGCATTTCAGGAGAAGAGATCTGTAAACTACAATAGTAGAAACATTAGATTGACAGCAAACCTATCCACAGAGACCTGGCAGGCCAGAAAGGACTGCCATGATATATTCAGAGCACTAAATGAGAAAAATATGCAGCCAAGAATACTATATCCAGCTAGGCTGTCATTGAAAATAGAAGGAGAGATAAAAAGCTTCCAGGACAAACAAAACTAAAAAAAACTGCAAACACCAAACCAGCCCTACAGGAAATATTGAAAGGGGTCCTCTAAGCAAAGAGAGACCCTAAAAGCAACATAGACCAGAAAGGAATAGAGACAATATACAGTAACGGTCACCTTACAGGTAATACAATGGCACTAAATTCATATCTTTCAATAGTTACCCTGAATGTAAATGGGCTAAATGCCCCAATCAAAAGACACAGACAATCAGATTGGATTAAAAAACAAGACCCATCGATATGCTGTCTGCAAGAGACTCATTTTAGAACCAAAGACACCTCCAGATTGAAAGTGAGGGGCTGGAAAACCATTTACCATGCTAATGGACATCAAAAGAAAGCTGCGGTGGCAATCTTTATATCCATTAGATTTTAAACCAAAGACTGTAATAAGAGATGAGAAAGGACACTATATCCTACTTAAAGGGTCTATCCAAGAAGAAGATCTAACAATTGTAAATATCTATGCCCCTTACATGGGAGCAGCCAATTATATAAGCCAATTAATAACAAAACCAAAGAAACACATTGACAACAATACGATAACAGTAGGGGACTTTAACACCGCCCCCCTCACTGAAATGGACAGACCATCTAAGCAAAAGATCAACAAGGAAATAAAGACTTTAAATGACACACTGGACCAAATGAACTTCACAGATATATTCAGAACATTGCATCCCAAAGCAACAAAATACACATTCTTCTCTAGTGCCCATGGAACATTCTCCAGAATAGATCCTATCCTAGGTCACAAATCATGTCTCAACCGGTACCAAAAGATTGGGATCATTCCCTGCATATTTTCAGACCACAGTGCTTTGAAACTAAAACTTAATCACAAGAGGAAAGGCAGAAAGAACTTCAAACTAAAGAATGAATGTGTCAACCTGGAAATTAAAGAAGAATTTAAAAAATTCATGGAAACAAATGAAAATGAAAACACAACTGTTCAAAATCTTTGGGATGCAGCAAAGGCGGTCCTAAGAGAAAAGTAGATAGCAATACAAGCCTTTCTCAAGAAACAAGAAAGGTCTCAAATACACAACCTAACCCTACACCTAAAGGAGTGGAGAAAGAACAGCAAATAAAGCCTAAACCCAGCAGGAGAAGAGAAATAATAAAGATCAGAGCAGAAATCAATGAAATAGAAACCAAAAGAACAGTAGAACAGATTAACGAAACTAGGAGCTGGTTCTTTGAAAGAATTAGTAAGATTCATAAACCCCTGGCCAGACTTATCAAAAAGAAAAGAGAAATGACCCAAATAAATAAAATCATGAATGAAAGAGGAGAGATCACAACCAACACCAAAGAAATACAAACAATTATAAGAACATATTATGAGCAACTCTATGCCAACAAATCAGGCATCTGGAAGAAATGGATGCATTCCTAGAGACGTATAAACTACCAAAACTGAACCAGGAAGAAATAGAAAACCTGAACAGACCATAACCACTAAGGAAATTGAAACAGTAATCAAAAATCTCCCAACAAAAAGAGCCCAGGGTGAGATGGCTTCCCAGGGGAATTTTACCAAACACTTAAAGAATTAATACCTATTCTTCTGAAACTGTTCCAAAAAATAGAACTGGAAGGAAATTTCCAAACTTATTCTATGAGGCCAGCATTACCTTGATCCCAAAACCTGACAAAGACCTCATCAAAAAGGAGAATTACAGGGGCACCTGGGTGGCTCAGTTGATTAAGCATCTGCCTTTGGCACAGGTCATAATCCCAGGGTCCTGGGATCGAGCCCTGTGTCGGGCTCCTTGCTCAGCAGGGAACCTGCTTCTCCCTCTCCCTCTGCCGGCTGCTCCCCCTCTCCTCTTGCTTGTGTGCTCTCTTTCTGTCAAATAAATAAATAAAATCTTAAAAAAAAGAGAGAATTACAGATCAATATCCTTGATGAACATGGATGCAAAAATTCTCACCAAAATACTAGCCAATAGGATCCAACAGTACATTAAAAGGATTTATTCACCATGACCAAGTGGGATTTATTCCTGGGCTGCAAGTTTGGTTCAACATCTGCAAATCAATCAGTGTGACACAATACATTAATAAAAGAAAGAACAAGAATCATATGATCCTCTCAATAGATGCAGAGAAAGCATTTGACAAAGTACAGCATCCTTTCTTGATTAAAACTCTTCAGAGTGTAGAGATAGAGGGTACATACCTCAATATCATAAAAGCCATCTATGAAAAACCTGCAGCAAATATCATTCTCAATGGGGAAAAACTGAGAGCTTTCCCCCTAAGGTCAGGAACGCGGCAGGGATGTCCACTATCACCACTGCTATTCAACATAGTACTAGAAGTCCTAGCCACAGCAATCAGACAACAAAAAGAAATAAAAGGCATCCAAATCGGCAAAGAAGAAGTCAAACTCTCACTCTTTGCAGATGATATGATACTTTATGTGAAAAACACAAAGACTCCATCCAAAACTGCTAGAACTCATACAGGAATTCAGCAAAGTGGCAGGATATAAAGTCAATGCACAGAAATCAGTTGCATTTCTATACACCAACAACAAGACAGAAGAAAGAGAAATCAAGGAGTAGAACCCATTTACAATTGCACCCAAAACCATAAGATACCTAGGAATAAATCTAACCAAAGAGACAAAGGATCTATACCCAGAAAACTATAAAATACTCATGAAAGAAATTGAGGAAGACACAAAGAAATGGAAAAATGTTCCATGCCCATGGATTGGAAGAACAAATATTGTGAAGATGTCAATGCTACCTAGAGCAATCTACACATTTAATGCAATCCTTATCAAAATACCATCCACTTTTTTTAAAGAAATGGAACAGATAATCCTAAAATTTGTAGGGAACCAGAAAAGACCCCAAATAGCCAGAGGAATATTGAAAAAGAAAAGCAAAGCTGGTGGCATCACAATTCCGGACTTCCAGCTCTATTACAAAGCTGTAATCATCAAAACAGTACGGTACTAGCACAAAAACAGACACATAGAGCAATGGAACAGAATAGAGAGCCCAGAAATGGACCCGCAGCTCCATGGTCAACTAATCTTCGACAAAGCAGGGAAGAATGTCCACTGGAAAAAAGACAGTCTCTTCAACAAATGGTGTTGGGAAAATTAGACAGCCACATGCAGAAGAATGAAACTGGACCCATTTCCTTACACCACACACAAAAGTAGACTCAAAATGGTTGAAAGACCTCAATGTGAGACAGGAGTCCCTCAAAATCCTAGAAGAGAACACAAGCAGCAACCTCTTCGACCTCAGCCGCAGCAACTTCTTCCTAGAAACATCACCAAAGGCAAGGGAAGTAAGGGCAAAATTGAACTATTGGGACTTCATCAACATAAAACGCTTTTGCACAGCAAAAGAAACAGTCAACAAAACCAAAAGACAACCGACAGAATGGGAGAAGAGATTTGCAAATGACATATCAGATAAAGGGCTAGTATCCAAAACCTATAAAGAACTTATCAAACTCAACACCCAAAGAACAACTAATCCAATCAAGAAATGGGCAGAAGACATGAACAGACATTTTTACAAAGAAGACATTCAAATGGCCAACAGACACATGAAAAAATGCTCACCATCGCTCGGCATCAGGGAAATCCAAATCAAAGCCTCAATGAGATACCGCCTCACACCAGTCAGAATGGCTAAAATTAACAATTCAGGAAACGACAGATGTTCGCAAGGATGCGGAGAAAGGGGAATCCTCCTACGCTGTTTGTGGGAATGCAAGCTGGTGTAGCCACTCTTGAAAACAGTATGGAGGTTCCTCAAAAAGTTGAAAATAGACCTACCCTATAACCCAGCAATTGCACTACTGGGTATTTACCCCAAAGATACAAATGTAGTGATCCAAAGAGTATGTGCACCCCAATGTTTATAGCAGCAATGTCCACAATAGCCAAACTATGGAAAGAGCCAAGATGTCCATCAACAGATGAATGGATAAAGAAGATGTGGTATATATTTACATACACACACACACACACACACACACACACACAATGAAATATTATGCAGCCTTCAAAAAAAACGAAATCTTGCCATTTGCAACAACGTGGATGGAACTAGAGGGTATTATGCTAAGCGAAATAAGTCAATCAGAGAAAGACAAGTATCATATGATCTCATTGATACGAGGAATTCTTAATCTCAGGAAACAAACTGAGGGTTGCTGGAGTGGTGCGGTAGGGAGGGTTGGAGGGGCTGGGTGATAGACATTGGTGAGTGTATGTGCTATGGTGAGCACTGTGAATTGTGTAATACTAATGAATCACAGACATGTGATTCAAACAATACATTACATGTTAAAAAAAAAAAGGATATAGTAGGAAGGGAAAAATGAAGGGGGTAATCGGAGGGGGTGACGAACCATGAGAGACTATGGACTCTGAGAAACAAACTGAGGGTTTTAGAGGGGAGGGGGGTGGGGAATGTGTTAGCCCAGTGATGCGTATTAAGGAGGGCACATATTGAATGGAGCACTGGGTGTTATACACAAACAATGAATAATAAAACACTACATCAAAAACTAATGATGTAATGTATGGTGACTAACATAACATAATAAATTTTTTTTAAAAAAGATTTTATTTTTAAGTAATCTCAGCACCCAACTTGGGACTCGAACCCACAACCCTGAGATCAAGAATCACACATTCTGGGAGTGCTTGAGTGGTTCAGTTGTTAAGCGTCTGCCTTTGGCTAAGGTCATGATCCCAGAGTCCTGGGATCGAGCCCTGTATCGGGCTTCCTCCCTCTCCCCCTGCTTGTGTTCCCTCTCTCACTGTCTCTCTATCAAATAAATAAATAAAATTTTTTTTAAAAATTCTTCATTTTGAAAACTTTTCTGATGCAGCAAATTAATATGAATTCCTAAGCTCCACAGGAAACTGATAGACCAAAAAATGAATCTAGAAATAGTAGATTGTACCATATAGCAACAGATCTGGAGGCAAACCCCGGCAGGGGGCAGAATCAAGCTGAGAGGCTAAGAGATGGAGAAGATGTGGAGCCATCCCCTGGAGGTGAAGCAGTCCTTCCCTTGAGCAGGACAGTTAATCCAGACCAAGTTAGGTCCTCAGAAACTATGAATATGTGTAAGGTGGTTGTAGAACTTTGGGATCTTGCCATTCCGCATCTACTTTTTGGCTGTGGTAGGAAATGGAGAGAATACTGCAAGGTCAGAGTTCTAAGTGCCCAACAAATACCCAGCTACTAAAAGGAGAAATTCTTACAGCCTTCTATGTTCTAGTCAAAAGAAGTATGAAGATCCCTCAAAATAATTCAGGCCTTATGTCCCAAGCATCTCTAATATAAGAATCACATCTACAAATGCTCCATGCTTGTTAATTTCAGAAAAGTGAAGTCTTAAGAGTTGTTCCTAAACAAAACCTAGGCTTCACGGTAATATTTCGGTTTCTATTTAAAATCTGATACTAATAATACCCATAGTAACAACTCTTATTTGGACCTTGATATACTTCTTACAAATAAATTGTATTGTAACTGAGTCTATTTCAAAGAAAAACCAGGCACAGTGAATAATGTGATTTTATTTGGTGGCTACTAACATCTATACAGAATTTCAGATTACCAGGGGTTAATTACTTCAAGCTCATTGTAACCCAGGGGTATTTTTGCAAGATGGTTTATTTAAATCTAATCCATTCCTGGAAATGTATTATACAGTGAATTTCCAGATAGTAGGAGACTCTATTCCATTATTTTGAGTGGAAAACATAAAGGATATGTTCCCAGCCATTCCAAAATCCCCAACATATCTCTCTAAATATCACTAAATCCCTTAGATACCTATATAACACTATATCAAGGATCTGTACAGAATGCAAACATTTAAAACACCAGTTACTGAATTATTGAACACTTAATGAACTAATTAGTAGGTGTGTTTATATGTAGTACTCAGTGATTCTAAACAATATTAGACATAAGATACATTTTTCTTCTAGTCTGCCACAAATATGTACCTACTGTATGTAAATAAGCAATATATTAAAGATACTAAAGAATACTGAAGCCACTATCTAAATTGGATCAGGTTGGTAGAACAAGCAGTGGAGTGGGAGGTGGCATTGCACAGAGAAAGAGGTAAAGGGTCCAGTATCAAGCAAAATTCCACAATGTGTGATGTTGGCTCAACCCGGGGTGGGGGGGGGGCACCAGTAGGGGGCAAGGGACCTGAAGTATTTTTACCCCCAGGTATCAGTTTGGGGTTAAAGGTTGCCTTTGGGGTGAGGGATGACTAAATTCCCACCTATTTCTGACTCTCTGTGTATTCAAAGCAAGCCAATTCTGGAAGCCTGAGGGCAGCCCTTTAACAAAGAGGTGCTGGTTATTAGTAGTAAAAGCCCCCAGGCTGAACACCACTACAGACATTCACTACTCTGGCACCTTTTTTGTACAGATGTAGAACTGAGACCTCCAGAGACAAGCAATTTGTCACATGGTGACTGGGAGGTACAGGAAGAACCAGCAGGTTCCAGTATTTTGTTAATTTTGACCACATCTGTCCTCTAAGCTTTCATTTTTCCCAACTGGAAATCCTGATTTCTTTGGTTTTCACTCATACAAAAGCATTGCATTGACTCAGATGTCTTAGGTGACTTAGGTGTCTCAGGTACCTGTCTTTGAAACTGCGCCTGTTGTATCTTGTCTTTATAATCTTTTAGTTTCAATTGACCAGAACTGATCATCACATTTCAGGAGAGCAACAATTGCAGTTCTGTATGTGAGGTAGAAGACTTTCTCATTTTGGTATAGTGCTTTTATCATGGGTTTGGGTTGCCTATTTTGGTTAGAGGAACCCATTCAGCTATTGACTCTGGTACTAGTTGACAGTGACTCCTGAACCTCATGCTATCACCCAAGGCCTTTCTAAAGACTTTCTGCCTGAAAAAGCTCTCCCAAAATCACTTTCCTCCATCAAACATAACTCCTATTCATTCATCTCTAGAAACTACTTCTTTTGGGAATGTTTCCTTGCCTACCTCCAAGACCAGGTTGGATGGATGGAGTATGCAGAGGATCCTTATTGTAGGATTTATCATTCTGTCCTCTAATTGTCTTATAGCTTTATTCTCCATTTATATCATCAGATATTTAAAATAATAACCATCTTATTACTGTAATCCTGTATCATGTTTATTACTGGCACATGGTAGATTATCTATAAAAAATTGTTGAATGGCGTGCCTGGGTGGCTCAGTCAGTTAGGCGTCCAACTCTTGGTTTAGGCGCAGGTCATGATCTCATTGGTCTTGGGATTGACCCCAAGTTGGGCTCCATGCTCAGCAGGAAGTCTGCTTGAAGATTTTCCCCCACTGCCCCTCCCCCAATTCATGCACCTGCACATGCTCTCTTGTGCTCTCTCTCTCAAAAAAAAAAAAAATTGTGGAATAACCTGTGGAAAAAATTTCTTCCTGAATCATAATGAACGGTTCAAAGCCCCCCCACCAAAAAAATTATATATATATATATATACATATATATATATATATATATATATATATATATATATCTCAAGATCTAATTTCCACCAATACGGAAATGAGCAAAGGTGTTCACACATTAAAAGCATCTTCAGCTTACCTTTAAGCTTGAAAGGATACCAGGCACATGTCCTTTTGAATATAGAGGCAATATCCTTTCCTACAACCACTAATAACCTATATAGCTACTGGAAAGAACTAAACCCTAGTCCTCTCATGTGCCAAACACAGTCCTAATAAAAGTGAATTATACCAGTATAGTAAAAGAAAAAGTCAATATTGCTATTCTGGTCCTACCTTGTCTATCTATATCCACAGGTTTTGCAACACTTAAACACACAGATTATCCACAACTATAATACCAACTAATTTCACTTTTGTATAAGGATAAATATTTTCCACAATTCAGAACTGCCTCTGAATGTAACACTAGACAAACTCAAAGATTGTCTCAAGAATGTCTAGCTCCACTACTCTTGTGAGATGCTCTTCAAATAGACACACTCTGCTGTAGAACACTGAGTACCATGTGGAATGCAATGACTCTAGCAAGTCACTAGATTAAGAGCCAATATTATGTGCCCTGACAGCCACCTCCATGCAATCCTTTCCTTTTTAAAATAAAAGGGTGTTGTCCAAGGCAACACTCTGAATTCTAGTTCTGGTCATAAAACAGCCCAGAGAGTTAAATAAACTCCATTCATAAAATGTATCATAGCTAAACTATTCCCATAGTGATGAATTTTATTCTTACATCAACAAGACTTCGAAAGAGATATTATTTTAATAACATATGCCCTCTCAGTCTTCTTCTTACCCAAGTGGAAATCCCCTTCTGAGCTCACCTGGCCTTGCCTGGGCTTGGCTCCAGGTCGCAGGCTCTATTCAGGTTTGATTCATGTGTCTCTCAGTCTTCTGGGGGCCAGTGGGCTGCCCAGGATTTGTTCTTCTCATGGTGATGGCAGAAGCTCAAGGACATGGTCCAACTGCACCAGCCTCTGCTAACATCCATTTGGAGGAAGCAAATCACATGGCCACATGCAAAGTCAAGGGGCCACATATATTCAAGGGAATATATCCATCTCACATAGAGTTGGAGAGAAGAGAGTGAACGTTTGCTGAGCAATGGTCTAATTGACCACAAATGATCTGCATAAAATCTTTGCTGTATTGCTGTTTATTGCATGGTGGGCTCAACACCTTGGTAAATCGAATGAGCTGGAGGTACAGAGAGAGACTTGTAGCCCATGTTAATAATAATAACAATAGTAATAATGATAGTTAACACTTATAACAGCAGAATCATAATTATAAGTCATGGTATAATAATTTAGTTTCCTCTCATGAAAAATCCTCTCCATCTCTTTCATTTTTCTTTTCATTGACCCCTGAAACACAAATGGTTTTTGGACCTTCACCACCAGGAAGAAATATAAACAGAAGGAAAATAGAATAATGGTGTAATATAGTTATGCTGTACATCAAGGTTCAGAGAATCCACCCTTCCTATTTTACAAATAGAGAAAATAAAGCCCTGAAAAGGCAAGTGCTCAAAGTTATGGAATGGCTCCTCCAGCCAAAATTGGAACTTAGCACTTAAAATGTATTATCTAAATTTGTGATCACATAAGTATCTTCCCCTAACATTACTCCTACAAAACAAATAATTCAGGTGTGTGTTTTACTAACCTTAATAACCTACCTTTCAGACAGAAAAATACACAGGGCAGGATAGTGTAAGCAGAGAAAGTTAGGGATCCCCCAAAAAAGAGATCTAGCCTTCCTGACACAAGAAAAGTCATTTTAAGCTCCCAGCTGTTTTCCTCCATCTATGCCCTACAGGCTCTACTTATCAAAGCACACTTCTTGCAGAACTTCCTAAGAGGTGTCAGAATTACAGAGAATATGGAATTAGGGAAACAATGTGGTTGCCCAGAATATTTGAAGTGAAAATACCCAAACTTATGATTGTCAGTATGATTACTAAGAGGAATTTGATGTTAGCTGTGGAGCAATTACAGAGAAATGCAAAAACCTCAGTAGTTAAGGATTTTAAGGGAACAAAGTGAATACAAAAACTATCCAGCTCTACCAGGCCAGGAAATAGCCTAACCATAACAGAGACAATAAATCAATGGTAAAACTCCCAGTGCTATTTCTTTTTTTTTTTTTAAAGATTTTATTTATTTATTTGAGAGAGAGAATGAGATAGAGAGAGCATGAGAGGGAGGAGGGGCAGAGGGAGAAGCAGACTCCCTGCTGAGCAGGGAGCCCGATGCGGGACTCGATCCTGGGACTCCAGGATCATGACCTGAGCCGAAAGCAGTCGCTTAACCAACTGAGCCACCCAGGCGCCCACCTCAGTGCTATTTCAAAGGTAGGGAAAACCCTACAATCCTTACCCAAGATAAGGAGCCCTAAACCCCATCCAATTTACACTGGTTCTCAGAGCATGCTTATAGCCCCTTCCCCTTATGTAGCCTTCACTTTTGCTTCATTATAATGTTAATGTCTCTACCCTGAGAGGATCACAAGCTTCATTAACATGACATAGGATGCAGATATAGGCAAGTTTTCTAAGTACACATGCGCAAACTTATGCCCACCTTTACATGCAGTGACAATGTTCTCACTCCTAAATATTCATCCTAAATCCTAAATAAAAAGATCCTGCTCACTCCTGCTTGGGGAGTCATGGCTATTCCCCATGGGGTTATTCCCCATGATCTCATTAGCTGAAAACAAAGTTTCTTCTGTGTGATAAATCCACCTGTAGTCTCCATCTGTAACTCACCAAGGAGAGAATTCAAGCTAGTTTGGTTACAATAGCAGAAGAACTGGAGACAGAGCCAGAGGACCTGGGTCCTACTCCTCGTCCTTCCATCTGCAGGCCATGTAACCTACAATAAGCCCATTGAACGTTTGACCTCAGTTTTCTCACACTGAGGACAATACCACCGGCTCTGCCTTTGTAAAGAGTGGATGCCAGGATCAAAATAAGCATGTGAGAGATGTTGTGTCACAATATAAAAACGCAATTTGTTGCTGTTCACCATCAATAACACATGCCTTTGGTATTTCTTCCATATTGGTATTATTTACAAAACAAAATCCAACTAAATAAATATGAAGATCTAATAGGCTTTACTCAGTGATTCCTGAATTGGGCAGCATCCCATCTAGCAAACAGAAGGGAGCTCTGAGGAGCTGTACAAAATCAAAAGGGCAGGACAAGGAGCTTATGAGAAAAAGAAAAAAGATTGTTTCAGTTGAGATCACTGTCCCTCATGGGGAAGGGCAGGGGGTCTTATGCAGATTATCTCACTAGTGCTGATTGGGAAATTCCAGGCTGGTGTAAAATTTCACTCTTGGGCAAAGCTAAAACTGTAGTTAGGTTAATTATTAAGTCTTGGTGGGGCTTAGCAAAAGTGACTCCATTTGGAGCCTGTTTTGTTGTTGTTGTTGTTGTTGAGAGAGAATTAATCTACTGATTCCCCTCCTTCCAAACAAAGGTTGAGATAGATTTTTATTACTTTTGTTTATCATTTTAGACCTGGAAATCTATACTTAGCTCTAGTGAGCCCACAATTTCCTTATCTAAATCCAATTACAGGGTGAGTTCAGTCACTGGAGAATCTAATCCAACTTTTCCAAGTTCCCAACAATCACCTGGTAAATTCTAACAATATTAAAAATAAAATGAGAGGTGGGGTGCCTGGATGGCTCAGTCCGTTAAGTGCCTTTGGCTCAGGTCATGATCCCAAGGTCCTGGGGTCGAGCCCCATGTCGGGCTCCCTGCTCAGAGGGAGCTTGTTTCTCCCACTCCTCCCCACTTGTTCTCTCACTATCTCTGTCACTGTCTCTCTCTCAAATAAATAAATTCCTCAAAAAATAAATAAATAAAATAATAAAATGAGAGATCAGATAGAAATTAAAACATTTTTTTATGGGGCGCCTGGGTGGCTCAGTTGTTAAGCGTCTACCTTCGGCTCAGGTCATGATCCCAGAGTCTTCGGATCGAGTCCCACATCCGGCTCCCTGCTCTGCGGAGAGTCTGCTTCTCCCTCTGCCTGCTTCTCCCTCTGCCTGCCGCTCCCCCTGCTTGTGTTCCCTCTCTCGCTGTGTGTGTCTCTCTCTGTCAAATAAATAAATAAAATCTTTAAAAAAAAATTTTTTTTTCTTCATTATCAGTAGGTCCAAGTTGCAGAGTTTCTTCTAAATTTTTTATATGTAAATCATATATTTAGGGAAAAAAGCTAATAAATGGGTTTATTGGGCAGAAAGCCTTGCTTTATTTTTGTTGTTTTTTGTTTTGTTTTGTTTTTTAAGTAGGTTCCACACCCAATGTGGGGCTTGAACTCACAACCCTGAGATCAAGAGTCACATGCTCTACCAACTGAGCCAGTCAGGTGCTCCAGAAAGCCCTGCTTTATATGGATCCCTGCTGTCTTCTATTTCCTAGATTTTTATCTCATAAACAGCCTCATGGACCACCACTTATATTCAAATCACTTGTCCTGGCATGTGAGGGTGAGGGATGAATCTATTGTTCAGTAGACCACATTTGCTGATTAAAATGACCTATGGCCTTAATTTTGCAATTATAATGTAATGTATGGTGATTACATAACATAATAAAAAAATTAAATAAATAAATAAATAAAATGAGAATTTTGCAATTATAATGACAATGTTAGTGCTCCTCTCATATACTTAAGATACCATTCCAGATGCTATATTCTATATTGGCTCTTTGTGTAACACTCCCCTCTCAACCTTAAACCCCAGTCCCTGCTTTGGTATTCATTTGCTTCCAAAAGATAACACCAGTGGCAATTTCTCAAGACATTGCCCTCAAGCCACTGGAAACCACTTTAGCCACAATCCAGGGCTGGAGGTACCTGAGAATTTACATGTCGCTTGGTGAGTGAGTAAGAGCAAGAGGAATTTACCAAAAATTAAAAAGAAGAGGATTATGAAAGCCCATCTCTCTCATCTCACATGGGGCAACTCTGAGATATGACTTATTTTCCAGAGTTTTCCTACGGGATCAGGCTGAAGCTATCTTTTATAGGATACACTCTACCTTGGCTTTGGCCCCTGCCCTACCCTGCTTCCCCAACATCATCAATGATTTCATTTTTGAGCTCTTCATGAATAATTCACTCATATATGAATCCTTCTATCAGGGTGTGCTTCTGAGGAAACTATCCTATCACAACCAAAAAAAAAAAAAGCTTATTTTTTTTAAGTGTCAGAAATCACCCAGTAATAATAAGCAGTGGGTTTGTTGTTAACATAATCATTGTTGCTCAAACTTAAACTGATGACTCCAGTTATATAAAGAAATGAGGAATGTTTCTAAATGTCACTTTAAGATGATTAACAAGATATATTGCTAAATTTAAAAAGAACAATGGGGAAGAACTGAGTATAGTATGTTAGTTTTTATCTAAGAAGGAAGTAGAATTAAAATGCATATACATATGTGTTATGGACTGAATGTCTCCCAAAAAATCATATGTTGAAGTCCTAAACCATCAGTGTGACTGTATCTAGAGATAAGTCCTGTGAGGTGGTGATAAAGATTAAATGAGGTCAAAAGGTAGGACCCTAGTCTCATAGAGATGGTGCCCTCAGAAGAACAGGAAGAAACACCTGAGCTCTCTCTCTCCATGTGAGGATGCTGCAAGCCAGAAAAAGAAAGCTCGCCAGAAATCAAATCAGCCAGCACCTTCACATACTTTTAGCTAGACTAGCCAAGAATAAATAAGAGATTTAAATTGCTAAAATCAAGAATGAGGAAGGAGATATCACTACCCATAACACAGAAATAAAAGAATTCTAAAAGAATACTCTGACCAACTATACACAAACAAATTAGATAACTTAGATGAAATGAACAAATTTCTAGAAAGACATAAAGCATCAAAACTGAATCAAGAAGATACAAAATATCTAAATAGAACTATAATAAGTAAAAAAATTTACTTAATAGTCAAAATGTTTCTCACAGAGAAAAGCCCAACCCCAGATAACTTCCACTGAATTCACCAAACTTTTCAAGAAGGGTTGACACCACATTCATAAACTCTTCTAAACTGTGGTAGAGGAGGAACACATCCTAACTTACTCTGTAAAGTCAGAATTGCCCTGATATCAAAATGCAGACAAAGACATCACAAAAAAGAAAACAACAGACCAATACTTCTTATGAATATAAATGCAAAAAGCTCAACAAAATAGTAGCAAACTGAATCCAGCAACAGGTAAGAAATATTATACATGATGACCAAGTAGGTTTTTACCCTGCAATGTCAGGTCAGTTTAATGTACAAAAATTAATCAAAGCAAAACACAATATTAATAAAAATAAAGGACTAAAACTTATGATCATCTCAATGGATGCAGAAAAAGCATTTGACAAAATCCAACACTGTTTCAAGAAAAAAATATTCAATAAACTAGGAATGGAAGGTAGCTCAACCTGATAAAGGGCATCTATGAAAATCCACAGCTAACATCAAATTCCTCTTAGTAATCATACTGACAATCATAATTTTGGGTATTTTCACTTCAAATATTCTGGGCAACCACATTGTTTCCCTAATTCCATATTCACCAAAATAAACCAAGATTTCTTGGAGAAATGATTGATTCCAAATCTGTGACAGGAAATAATAAGATGAGGCTGGAAGCTCATGAGGTGAGAAATCTTGAAGATTACTGGGATCACATCTGAAAAATCTGGAAGGCAAAAAGAATATTTGAGCTTACCTATAGAAATACAGATCAAACAGAGATGTTTTTTAACATCTGTAAAATCATAATGATATTCAAAAAAAACAAAGACTTATTACTTACCTTTCAAGAAAGCTAAGGAACAAACTCATACTGAAAACTGGTAAATGACAGGAAAGAATAAAACCTGTAAGTTGCCTTCTTGTATGAACTGTACTGCAGGGTAATCAAATAAGTAATAAGGGAACATTTGTCTTTACAGAAATATTCTAACTAATAAAGAAAGAAATTATAGAATTAAGACATCACCATTTTAAATACTCTTAATGTGAAATAATGAATAGGCAATAATAATTCATGGCTGTTAACCTAATAAAACAAGAATAATTGGATTTTATATGCCTCCTGATGGAAGTGTATGTAATAAAAATTGTAGCTGGATCTATCCAAACCCCTAGTTCTAACAACCAATTAATTTTAAAAATACAGAAGACAGAGGAAATGTTAACCTCATAGGCATGCAATAAGCAAACTCCAGGATGTAGTGAACTCCACAGCACAAATGTCTAGTTTCTTCAACAAATAAATCATAAAGTAGTACAAATGGTGGGAGGGAGGAACAGAAAGTATACTTTTGTAAGGTTTTTGAACTATGCATGAAGTGACATAATATTGCTCAAAAGTAGATCATGACAAATCCTTAAAAACATAAGAAAATGAGGTACAATTAATTAACGAAATGGAGATAAAATGGAAAAATACAAAATTTTCAATTAACCCAAAAACAGGACAAAAAACTAAGGAAAGGGAGCCAAAAAAAAAAAATAGATGGAATAAATAGAAAACAACTAACAATTTGGTAAATTTAAACCCAACCATATCAATAATTACATGAAAATGTAATGGTGCAAATACCCAAGTAAAGGCAGAGATTTTTTTCAGATTGAATACAAAAGCAAAATCCAGCTATAAGACATCCAAAGATAATCAATTAAAGGTAAAATGATAGAAAATGACATACCATGTGAACACTAATCGAAGGAAAACTAGAGTGGCTATGTTCATATCAGATAAAGCACATGTCAAACCAAGGAATGTTATCAGTGATAAATAGGGTCATTTCATAATGATAAAGGGGTCAATTAACCAAGAAGACATAGCAGTCCTAAATACATATACACCCAACAGCAGAGCTCCAAAAGGGAAGCAGCAACTGGTAGACCTAAAAGGAGAAATAGACAAGTCTGCAATTATAGTAAAAAATCCAGTATCCTTCTCTCAGTAATTGATAGAATTAATATATAGAAAATCATTATGGATATAACTGATCTGAACAACATCAAACAGCTTGACTTAACTGACATTTCTAGAACACATCTACCTACAAAAGCAAAATACACATTTTTTTCAAGTGCATATGAACATTTGCCAGGTTAGACCACATTCTAGGCCATAAAACAAACTAGAAAATTTGAGAATTGAAATCATGCAGAGTATATTGTCTATGAGAAACTCATGTAGAAATCAGTAACAAAAATATCTGAACATCCTTAAATATTTGGAAATTAACAACACACTTCTAAGTAACCCCATGGTTCAAAGACAAAATCACAAGAGAATTGGAACATATTTTGAACTGAATGAAAATGAAAGCACTACATATGAAAATTTGTGGGATACAGCTAAAACAGCACTTCGAGATAAATGTATAGCATTGAATGCTTACATTAGGGAGAAAAAAGCCCCAACTCAATGATTTAAACTTCTACCTTACTAGAATAAGAAGAACAAATTGAACCCAAAGCAAGCAAAAAGAAGAAAATAATCACAAGTGTAAGACAATAAAATAAAAAACAAAAACATAATGAAAATCAATGAAACCATAATCTAGTTATTTGAAAAGATCAGTAAGAATGATAAACCTCTAGAAAGATAGACCAAGAAAAAAAGACCGAAGACACACATTACTAATATAGGAATGAAAGAGAAGATATCACAATAGACCCTAGAGGCATTAAAAGATAATAAGGGGATGATATTTTATGCCAGTGAACTCAACAACCAAAATAAAGTAGACAAATTCCTTGGAAGAAATCAACAACCAAAATAAAGTAGACAAATTCCTTGGAAGAAAAATGTAAATAGAAAGCTCACTCAAAATAAAATAACCTCAAAAATCCTATATCTATTAAAGAAACTGGATTTGTGATTTAAAAACTTTCACAAGGAAAACTCCAGGCCCAATGTCTTCACTTCTACCAAACATGTAAGAAACAAATAGCATCAATTCTACATAAAAACTCCAGAAAACAGACTAGGAGGGAACACCCTACCCACTCAGTTTATGAGGCCAGTGTTTATCTGATACAAATACCAGGTAAAAATATTACAGAAAAAGAAAACTCCAGACCAATATCTCTCATGACACAAATGTGTCTCACCAAAATATTAGCAGATTGATCCAGCAGCACATAAATCTCAACAGATAAAAATAAAAGAGGAGTAAATTTATACATTAGAAGAGATTTAAGGTACCTAGGAACTAGAAGCTTTGTGTAGCTCATGTATGAATCCTAATTTTAAAAAATCAGAAAAATTTGCACTTACTCAACATTCATTGATATTAAGGACTTACTGTCAATGTCTTTTGTATGATAATGGTAATGTGATTATGTTTTTTGAAAAGGGTCCTTTAGAGAAATAATTAGCCATATATGCTGAAAAAAGTACAGATCATATAGTATAATCTCCAGGAACTGCTCTGAAATAATTTATGTGAGGGTGGTGGTGAGGAATGGGAGGGGTTATAGATGAAACACCACTGGGCATATGTCGATAACTGTTGAGACTAGTTTGACCACACTATTCTATTTTTATATATGTTCAAAATTTCCATAAAATGTAGTTTAATAATATAAATGTAATATAAGTTTAGGGCACATGGGTGGCTCAGTTGGTTAAGCCTCCAACTCTGGATCTCAGCTCAGGTCTTGATCTCAGGATCATGAGTTCAAGCCCCAAACCCCATGTTGGGCTCCACACGTGGAGCCTACTTTAAAAAAAAAAACTGATATGTAAATGTAATATAAAGTTTAAAAAATAAGCTATTAAAAGTATGGCTCTCCTAATATATCCTTAAGAGGTTTGTTCCATTAAAGAACAACCACGGGCCTGCTGGGCTATAGATCTTTATCCCTCAACTTGAAAAGGAAGCTGTTGAAGTCCAAGCTAAAACACATGCCCTTCCCAGTTTGGTTTACTATGAAAATATTTAAAAGCCTTCAGATTTCAAGCCCTTTTTACATAATAGTAAATTAAGACTTCCTTTCTTATTGACAAACTTCTTCTGTTCACATCCCAGGAAAATCATTTTGTGATTTTTTTTTCTCTTTTATAATTACTAGGTGCCAGGCCCTCTCCAAACTTGCAGAGATATAAAGTCAAAAATGAAATAAAGAGCATCTTTCTTTTCAGTATCTACTGTGCAACAAACACTGTGATGTCTATCATTTCATTAGGAGATATTTATCATCTTCAATTTGTAAATGAGAAAAGAGGTTTAGCAACTTGATTTGTGGCTTAAAATATATGTCATTGTTTAAACAACTTGTTTATAAGGATAGATAGGACGCCATAAAATTTTGTTTTGTTTTGTTTTGTTTTGTTTTGTTTTGTTCTACACCATGGGTCAGTAAGCTCTTTCAGTAAAAGGCCAGTTGATAAAGATTTTAGGCTTTACAGACCATGTGTCACATATTCTTCTTTGTTTTGTTTTGCTTTGTTTGCAACTCTTTAAAAATGAAAAACATTCTTTGTTCTCAAGCTTAAAAACAGGCCATGGACCAGATTTGGATCATGGGCTGCAGTTCGCCAACCCCTGGACTAGACTATGCTATATTTCATTTTAATTCATTTATAATATCTCATTTCGATTAAAAGTATTGAAAGGCTATCCTGCACCACTTGTTACTAATCATGGTAGAAGGCAAACAATAAAGACTTTATGTCAGCCATGTGATCACTGCTCTTCCCTAGAAGTTTACCAATGAACCGAGAATGTTGGAAGCAAAATGATGGCAAGTGTCACCTAACCTGAAGGGCATGATTTTTGCAATTATTTTGCCAAGGAAAAAAGTGTGATGTGCTTGTCTTAATTCTATGACTTCATTCATTCTATAGCCACAACAACATATAGTAAAAGACCTAGATCAAGATAAAACACATGCCTGTCCTCACAAAGGAGTTTCAAAGTTAAGAATCAGTATTTCTTATTCACGTACTCTTGAAGCACAAAAACTAAGTCAAGGTTATTTTTAGGCCTTCTCTGCTGAGCTAATCACATCAAAGTAAAATGTGTTCTAGATTAAAACAGATGCTGCAAAATAAAATGTGAGATTTTCCTTATTGCACCCATGATCTCCCATCCCAGTCCCATATTGCCCTCAGAGGCCTCACAAGTCCTTAGGAGGATTAGGATCACTTAGCAGGAGTGCAGAAAGAAACGATACTCTGGTCTTTAGCTTCTAAATCAATTTTAAAATCCATTAAAGAGACTGCAATCTTAAGACCAAAGCATTTTATTTTTAAGAGTCGGCCTTCCTGAAGAAAGAACAATTTGGGAACCCAAAGTGATAAGACCTGAAGTTAGCAGGGCCTAGAGTTTATGCCATAAACAAGTGATTGAAATGAAAAGAGGAAAAAATACAAATTAAAGTAGATGAGGGTTGCTTGAGTTGCAAGGGGGAAGAGAAATGGAGGGACAAACCACCAAGGAGGACAGTGGTAAGGCCAGGAGGGGTCCTGGGGAGAAGAGAGGAATCCACTTTAAAAGAGGGTTAGCCTCTGCCTGCATAAACACTTCCTTTCAACACCGATGAATTTCCAGCCCAGCCTAGTAGCAGGCTGTGCACCACCCTGTACGTGAACACTCAGAGTTGTTTGTGCCAAGAACAGCTCAATATGCACCTTCCTTCAACAGGGGCCTGTAGTCCCTTGTTGATGATCCCTTGAAAATGATGCCCACTGAAGCCCTGAGAGTTTGCTCAATACAATTCAAACAAACAAGGTAGGACAGACCAGAACCAACTTGCAACTCCACTCCCCAAAACCTCCACACACACCCCACTCCAGCAAAGTGTGTTAAAACCCTAATTCCAGGTGTCATGAGACACCTGAGGTTCAGAGAGTGTAACTGTACACAATGACACCCTGCTAGCAAGTGACACACAGCTAGTAAGAGGCAGAGCCAGGAATCAAGCCCAGATTTGGCTGATACCAAAGATGCTATTCTTTTCCACTATGGCAAATCTGCAAACAGACATGTATATAGAATTTATGAAAACAAATTGCATTGTATGTTTAAATTTGCCATTTATTTCATATAAAATAAACTGCTCAAAAAATTCCTATCCATTACCCTCCAATTTCTTGGCCTACAGCTAAATATAAACTTAATTTTGTTCAGCTTACAATGTTGATCTTTCACAAATATCTTGTCTTATTGGATTAGATTCCTGACCTTAAATATCTATTTACTCTAAATTCCCAGCACAGGATTCAGATACATAAATAAGGAAAGAAGAAATAAAGAGAGGAGGAAGTGAGTCAGGGAAAGAAGAAAAAAGTAAATGATTGAAATTAAGAATAAAACGGGTTATAAATATCTGCTTGGAATAGGTAGACTTTAAAAAATAATAAGTGATATCTTAAGATTTCACAGATAAATCTGTAGTATTTTTTTGTAAGTAAAATCTTCTATATTTTTATGTTCACTGTCAGTTCTTTTAGCCATGACTGTCTTAAGTCTGTATTGTTAATTTCAAGACCAAGTGCAATTATCCCTAGGAACTTGACTATTGAAGGCGAACCAGCCTCCAACAGCTCCTCCCAGTGGCCACACATCTAAAGCACTGCAAACCTTTTCAGTTGAGATTCAGTTTTTCCCAGTTGTTCTGAAAGTTAATTTAAAAAAATATATATATCCTCCTTGGCATTATTTACAACTGCTTCTTTGTTAAATGTCAACTTGTTTGTGAAATAGGAATTTTTCATCTTTAGCAATAATACACGTGAGTTATAAATATACACTATCAATAGGCTATAACATTTTTTAGATTCATGAGTTTATAATGTATATCGCTTCTTGGCCACAACCATAAAATATTTACTGAATATTACTGTAATTATGACATTACTGCAATATCATTGTTACTAATGGTATGCATGTGGCATGGTCAGGCAGGGAGAATCTAAACTCCTCTCCGGGACAAAATGAAACACATTTCCTCCATCTGAATTCACTGAATCTACTTAACCAGATCCTCACAAAGCCATGTAGTGATTACTAATCCAGTGCAAATATCAGAAAGCAGCATTCGCTCTGGCAAACCCACTTAGCAAACTCTTATCTGGCAGAGACTTTAAATTGCTCCCTTAGAACTGTTTGCCTTTTACCCTTTGGATGAATTTGTCAGGGTCAGTACCAGGGAAAGTTGTAAGAGAAGAAAGTTGCATTTCCTATTTCAATGCCTCCGTTTTCACAGGAGGTGACTTCATTCCAGCTCCAGTACCACCCCTCTGACCCCATGCCAGTCTACCTCACCCTCAACCTTGTGGTTCTTTTCTCAATTTTAATCTATACCCCTGCCTCCATCTTAATCCCACACAGGTCACAGTGGATGTGTATTAGTAAAAGTTTCAGCAGCTATGTCTCCTGTGGTATTGGGATGTTTATAAGGACCTTTAAATACTGAAGCGCTTATTAGGAATCACAAAAACATGTTGACTCAAGGACCATGGTGTTTTTCAAGCCACCATAAAGTGAGAGGGATAAATCAGTATACTGGATTTTTAGAGTGGTGATCAGAGGCCACCTCCATTGCCTCTTGAAGTAGAAAAGGGATGAGCCACACTCATGTTAAATGTGGATAAAACGCAGCTTGCCCAAATCTCCCTTCATTCCCTCAGTTCCTCCCTAGACTGACCCTCCACTGGATGTAGGCACTATGGTAGGTGCCGGGACTACACAGATAGATTATACTTTTCCTCAGGGAGTCAAATGATAGTGGGGGCAGCCACATAAACCAACAATTATCATACAGTGTGATAAGTATTTAAAAATTAAAGTTAGCTAACCCAGATTATGGGATGGGGCTGCAGGGAGAGGAAACAAAAGTAGAAGGTTTAGGGGAAACATTCCAAAGGAAAAGACATCTGAGCTTAGTCTCTACCCTAGAGTGGCAGAGAGGTAGGGGAAGCCACAAGTGATAAGAGGAGGAATGATGGGAAGATGGAAGGATGCAAGGGCAGTGAAGTATTTTTTTGTCTTTAACTCAAAGTGTTTTATTTGTGTGACTGCATTCCAAGGAACTCTGGAAGCATGAGAGTAGACAGAGGTCATGGGGGATCACACCTGATTTATTCCAGAAAGCCTCAGCTCCTGTTAACCATGACCACAGCCCTGGTAGTTGAACCCAGGGCTCCACCTGTCTGCCCTCCTGAATTAGCCTCTTCACCCTCCTCTGTTTGTGAAGCTGACTGTATCTCACATCTAGATGATTCCACAGTAGGCTAGGGTGCCCCCCGGAATTTCTTCCTACAGAAGTTACCTGCAGAGCAACAGTGCATTCTAGGTTACAAAATGCAAAACCCCCTTAGTAAATTTTAACAACACCTATATTTTGGGAGCACAAATCAACACCTCTGTTTTTGTTTGTTTGTTTTCAAAAAAATCATAATTCGGAACCTACTTTAAGACTTCTCTAAAGGCAATTCCTATTTCAGTTTGTTACACACATCCCAACTCTGAATCCACTATTCCAGGAGTCCATTATACATTGGGCCCAAGTTGAAAGCCTTCTTCCAAACTGGAAGTTTGTTTTCTCTGGTAGATTTGGTGAGTTTGAAATTTTCCCAATTTTATTTGATCTCATTTGCAGATGATCAACCAGAAAATAGTTCTACCTGGGTGTTTATTAAAACATTGCAGAGGGGTGCCTGGGTGGCTCAGCTGTTGAGCGTCTGCCTTCCATTCGGGTCATGGTCTCAGGGTCCTGGGATCGAGCCCCATGTTGGGTTCCCTGCTCAGTGGGAAGCCTGCTTCTCCCTCTCCCACTCTCCCTGCTTGTGTTCCCTCTCTCGCTGTGTCTCTCTGTCAGATAAAATAAATAAAATCTTTAAAAAAAAAATTGCAGAGGCTGCTAATAAATGGAGACTCCTAGAATAGTTCCTGACACTGATGCTATCAGCCTTATGTCCCAAGAGCTGCATTAAGTGCCCTATGGGTTCACCAGCTAAGTGACTCATCCTATCACCCCTGCTTCTTCCCTTCAAGTTCAAGGGAGTCTCTTATAAATAGCTATCACAAAACTCCCATTTTATTACTCGTTCTTAGATCTTTTCAGTGAAAAAATGTTGGAAAACTGTAGGACTTAGGTGTTTCGTGAAGGTGGGCATATCAGATCTTAGTGTTAAAAAGCTTTGGAAATTTCCTCAATTAAAATAACGACTAGATGTCAATGTCAATGTCTTCTAACCCAATAGTCTGGATGATGACATTCTATTCACTGTTTAATTAAGATTGATTTGGCCACCAGGGAACCTCTGATATGTACAGTGGTTCTCTCCATTCTCACCAGACAAGGTCAATCACAAAGAAAACGATACTTTAACATTTCATTGCTCCTCCCAAACCACTTCACATAAATCACAAATTTTTGCCAGTCACTTCTGAGATTAACTAGGAAACTAGAGAACATAGACCACACAGAGAGGCCTAGAGATGTTTGTTCCAATATCATATGAACAAAAACAAACAAAAAAGAGCAATGTTAAAATGGGATATTACCAAAACAATTTTTAAATAAGATGACTTCTGACTATCCAAAAGAAGAAAAAGTAATAAACGATTCAGAGTTAGGAGGAAAATTTTCATTTTGGAAGCACTGAGCTCCCTAGTTAAGCAACTCCAGACTGAAACTGCGATATAATTACCTCTAAGAAGTTAACTCAAATGGCTTCTACTAGGACTGTATTCAAAAGTGATTTTATAGCTCCAATCTGGATTCACTTCCATAAAAGTCAAAGATGACTCAAGGCATATCTGATTTGACTTTTCCACTAATGAAATTTTTGTGATTTCATGAAACAAATGTAAGAGGGTTACACTGAAGTTTAATATGATGCATGCAGAGAAATAATATGTAAAATTCAGCATGTAAATCACAAGACCTTCAGTTTTACCACAAAAATTGCAGTATCCCCTTTACATAAGACTATGAATCTTGGATTGGGGATGATACAATTTTTGTCTATCAAGATATATACACTGACCTGAAAATTACACTATCATTTTATACCTGCTTAAGTGTGGCTTAAATCACAGCTAATCACAGAGGGTTATAGGAATTAGAAATCTTAGATAATCATTTCTTCCACCCTTTGATGACAGGAAGAAACTGAGATCCAGAGAAGCCCATCGAAATCTTTTACTAGCTTTCTCCTCCTCTTCCTCCTCCTCCCCCTCCTCTTTCTCCTCCCCCCTCCCCTTCCTTCCCTGCTTCCCCTCCTTCTCCCTTCTTCCTTCTCCTCCTCCTCTTCCTCCCAATTACTCCTCAGCTCCCAACCCAATCTGAGTTCTGCCTACCATAGGAACTCTTCTCCCCAGTAACATGAATGCCTATTCTGTCTTGAAATTTTTCTTCCCTTCACTCAACACATCAGGTCCCTGATTTTCTTGATACCTCTGATAATTTTGCCTTAGAATGTCCTCTTCTTCTACCTTCACCTTAAATGTTAACTGTCAGGGCTCTGTCACAAATCATCTTCTCTTCCTGTCTACACACTCTAGGCAAATGGAACTCCTCCTAGCACTAATTCCCAAATCTCCATCTTTACCCCAACCTTTCTCCAGAGCATCAGTCCCCTGTCTCCCAGTGCCTACTTGACATCTGCCTACTTATTCCACAGATTTCTCAAACTCAGCATGTCCTGAAATGATGGAGTTCTTCTACCTACCTCAAATCCACTCTCTTCCTCCTGGGTTCCCTAAATTAGAAAATAACCTTTCAGTTTCCCAAGCCAGAAACCTATGTGTCATCATAAACTCTACCCCCCCTTCTCTTCTTCAACCCCAACATTCAGTAAGTCAATGAGTATTACACATCTTATTTGTTAAATGTTTCTCAGCTCTGTCCATTTATCTCCATCTCAACTGCCTCCATCCTAGGCCAACCCACTGCATTAGCCTCCTTACTGGCCTCTTCCTTCAACTTAAGTCATTGTCCAACACATCTTCTTCAGAGAGGCAAAAAGATCTTTTTTTTTTTTATTCTTATGTTAATCCCCATACATTACATCATTAGTTTTAGATGAAGTGTTCCATGATTCATTGTTTGTGCATAACACCCAGTGCTCCATGCAGAATGTGCCCTCCTCAATACCCACCACCACGCTAACCCATCCTCCCACCCCCTCCCCTCTAGAACCCTCAGTTTGTTTTTCAGAGTCCATCGTCTCTCATGGTTCGTCTACCCCTCCAATTTCCCACGCTTCATTCTTCCCCTCCCGCTACCTTCTTCTTCTTTTTTTTTTTCTTAATATATTGCATTATTTGTTTCAGAGGTACAGATGTGAGATTCAACAGTCTTGCACAATTCAGAGCGCTTACCAGAGCACATACCCTCCCCAGTGTCTATCACCCAGTCACCCCATCCCTCCCACCCCAACCTCCACTCCAGTAACCCTCAGTTTGTTTCCTGAGATTAAGAATTCCTCATGTCAGTGAGATGATATGATACATGTCTTTCTCTGTTTGACTTATTTCACTCAACATAATGCCCTCCAGTTCCATCCACGTCGTTGCAAATGGCAAGATCTCATTCCTTTTGATGGCTGCATAATATTCCATTGTGTATATATACCACTTCTTCTTTATCCATTCATCTGTCGATGGACATCTTGGCTCTTTCCACAGTGTGGCTATTGTGGACATTGCTGCTATAAACATCGGGGTGCACGTACCCTTTCGGATCCCTACTTTTGTATCTTTGGGGTAAATACACAGTAGTGCAATTGCTGGGTCGTAGGGTAGCTCTATTTTCAACTTTTTGAGGAACCTCCATACTGTTTTCCAGAGTGGCTGTACCAGCTTGTATTCCCACCAACAGTGTAGGAGGGTTCCCCTTTCTCCGCATCCCCACCAACATCTGTCATTTCCGGACTTGTTAATTTTAACCATTCTGACTGGTGTGAGGTGGTATCTCATTGAGGTTTTGATTTGGATTTCCCTAATGCCGAGCGATATTGAGCACTTTTTCATGTGTCTGTTGGCCATTTGGATGTCTTCTTTGGAAAAATGTCTGTTCATGTCTTCTGTCATTTCTTGATTGGATTCTGTGTTCTTTGGGTGTTGAGTTTGATGAGTTCTTTATAGATTTTGGATACTAGCCCTTTATCTGATATGTCATTTGCAAATATCTTCTCCCATTCTGTCGGTTGTCTTCTGGTTTTGTTGACTGTTTCCTTTGCTTTGCAAAAGCTTTTTATCTTGATGAAGTCCCAATAGTTCATTTTTGCCCTTGCTTCCCTTGCCTTTGGCAATGTTTCTAGGAAGAGGTTGCTGCGGCTGAGGTCAAAGAGGTTGCTGCCTGTGTTCTCCTTTAGGATTTTGATGGACTCCTGTCTCACATTGAGGTCTTTCAACCATTTGGAGTCTATTTTTGTGTGTGGTGTAAGGAAACGGTCCAGTTTCCTTCTTCTGCATGTGGCTATCCAATTTTCCCAACACCATTTGTTAAAGAGACTGTCTTTGTTCCATTGGACATTCTTTCCTGCTTTGTCAAAGATGAGTTGACCATAGAGTGGAGGGTCCATTTCTGGGCTCTCTATTCTGTTCCATTGATCTATGTGTCTGTTTTTGTGCCAGTACCATGCTGTCTTGATGATGACAGCTTTGTAATAGAGCTGGAAGTCCGGAATTGTGATGCTGCCAGCTTAGCTTTTCTTTTTCAACATTCCTCTGGCTATGCAGGGTCTTTTCTGGTGCCATACAAATTTTAGGATTATTTGTTCCATTTCTTTGAAAAAAGTGGATGGTACTTTGATGGGGAGTGCATTGAATGTGTAGATTGCTCTAGGTAGCATTGACATCTTCACAATATTTGTTCTTCCAATCCATGAGCATGGAACGTTTTTCCATTTCTTTGTGTCTTCCTCGATTTCTTTCATGAGTATTTTATAGTTTTCTGAGTACAGATCCTTTGTCTCTTTGGTTAGATTTATTCCTAGGTATCTTATGGTTTTGGGTGCAATTGTAAATGGGATCGACTCCTTAATTTCTCTTTCTTCTGTCTTGTTGTTGGTGTATAGGAATGCCACTGATTTCTGTGCATTGATTTTATATCCTGCCACTTTGCTGAATTCCTGTATGAGTTCTAGCAGTTTTGGGGTGGAGTCTTTGGGGTTTTCCACATAAAGTATCATATCATCTGCAAAGAGTGAGAGTTTGACTTCTTCTTTGCGAATTTGGATGCCTTTTATTTCTTTTTGTTGTCTGATTGCTGTGGCTAGGACTTCCAATACTACGTTGAATAGCAGTGGTGATAGTGGACATCCCTGCCGCGTTCCTGACCTTAGGGGGAAAGCTCTCAGTTTTTCCCCATTGAGAATGATATTCGCTATAGGTTTTTCATAGATGGCTTTTATGATATTGAGGTATGTACCCTCTATCCCTCTACTCTGAAGAGTTTTGATCAAGAAAGGATGCTGTACTTTGTCAAAAGCTTTTTCTGCATCTATTGAGAGGATCATATGATTCTTGGTCTTTCTTTTGTTAATATATTGTATCACATTGATTGATTTGCGGATGCTGAACCAACCTTGCAGCCCAGGGATAAATCCCACTTGGTCCTGGTGAATAATCCTTTTAATGTACTGTTGGATCCTATTGGCTAGTATTTTGGTGAGAATTTTTGCATCCATATTCATCAGGGATATTGGTCTGTAATTCTCCTTTTTGATGGGGTCTTTGTCTGGTTTTGGGATCAAGGTAATGCTGGCCTCATAAAATGAGTTGGGAAGTTTTCCTTCCATTTCTATTTCTTGGAACAGTTTCAGAAGAATAGATATTAATTCTTCTTAAAATGTTTGGTAGAATTCCCCTGGGAAGCCATCTGGCCCTGGGCTTTTGTTTTTTGGGAGATTTTTGATGACTGCTTCAATTTCCTTAGTGGTTATAGGTCTGTTCAGGTTTTCTATTTCTTCCTGGTTCAGTTTTGGTAGTTGATACATCTCTAGGAATGCATCCATTTCTTCCAGGTTATCTAATTTGCTGGCATAGAGTTGCTCATAATATGTTCTTAGAATTGTTTGTATTTCTTTGGTGTTGGTTGTGATCTCTCCTCTTTCATTCATGATTTTGTTGATTTGGGTCATTTCTCTTTTCTTTTTGATAAGTCTGGCCAGGGGGTTATCAGTCTTGTTAATTCTTTCAAAGAACCACCTCCTAGTTCCATTGATCTGTTCTACTGTTCTTTTGGTTTCTATTTCATTGATTTCTGCTCTGATCTTTATTATTTCTCTTCTCCTGCTAGGTTTAGGCTTTATTTGCTGTTCTTTCTCCAGCTCCTTTAGGTGTAGGGTTAGGTTGTGTACTTGAGACCTTTCTTGTATCTTGAGAAAGGCTTGTATTGCTATATACTTTCCTCTTAGGACTGCCTTTGCTGCATCCCAAAGATTTTGAATAGTTGTGTTTTCATTTTCATTTGTTTCCATGAATTTTTTTAATTCTTCTTTAATTTCCTGGTTGACCCATTCATTCTTCAGTAGGATGCTCTTTAGCCTCCATGTATTTGAGTTCTTTCTGACTTTCCTCTTGTGATTGAGTTCTAGTTTCAAAGCATTGTGGTCTGAAAATAGGCAGGGAATGATCTCAATCTTTTGCTACCAGTTGAGACCTGATTTATGACCTAGGATGTGATCTATTCTGGAGAATGTTCCATGGGGACTAGAGAAGAATGTGTATTCCGTTGCTTTGGGATGGAATGTTTTGAATATGTCTGTGAAGTCCATTTCGTCCAGTGTGTCATTTAAAGTCTTTATTTCCTTGTTGATCTCTTGCTTAGATGATCTGTCCATTTCAGTGAGGGGGGTGTTAAAGTCCCCCACTATTATTGTATTGTTGTCGATGTGTTTCTTTGCTTTTGTTATTAATTGGCTTATATAATTGGCTGCTCCCATGTTAGGGGCATAGATATTTACAATTGTTAGATCTTCTTGTTGGATAGATCCTTTAAGTAGGATATAATGTCCTTCCTCATCTCTTATTACAGTCTTTGGTTTAAAATCTAATTTGTTTGATATAAGGATTGCCACCCCAGCTTTCTTTTGGTGTCCATTAGCATGGTAAATGGTTTTCCACCCCCTCACTTTCAATCTGGGGGTGTCTTTGGTTCTAAAATGAGTCTCTTGCAGACAGCATATCGATGGGTCTTGTTTTTTAATCCAGTCTGATAGCCTGTGTCTTTTGATTGGGGCATTTAGCCCATTTACATTCAGGGTAACTTTTGAAAGATAGGAATTTAGTGCCATTGTATTGCCTGTAAGGTGACTGTTACCGTATATTGTCTGTGTTCCTTTCTGGTCTATGTTGCTTTTAGGGTCTCTCTTTGCTTAGAGGACCCCTTTCAAGATTTCCTGTAGGGCTGGTTTTGTGTTTGCAAATTCCTTTAGTTTTTGTTTCTCCTGGAAGCTTTTTATCTCTCCTTCTATTTTCAATGACAGCCTAGCTGGATATAGTAGTCTTGGCTGCATATTTTTCTCATTTAGTGCTCTGAGTATATCCTGCCAGTCCTTTCTGGCCTGCCAGGTCTCTGTGGATAGGTCTGTTGCCAATCTAATGTTTCTACCATTGTAGGTTACAGATCTCTTCTCCCGAGCTGCTTTCAGGATTTTCTCTTTGTCTCTGAGACTCGTAAGTTTTACTATTAGATGTCGGGGTGTTGACCTATTTTTATTGATTTTGAGAGGGGTTCTCTGTGCTTCCTGGATTTTCATGCCTGTTTCCTTCCCCAAATTAGGGAAGTTCTCTGCTATAATTTGCTCCATTATACCTTCTGCCCCTCTCTCTCCTTCTTCTGGGATCCCAATTATTCTAATGTTGTTTCGTCTTATGGTATCGCTTATCTCTCGAATTCTGCCCTCGTGATCCAGTAGTTGTTTATCTCTCTTTTTCTCAGCTTCTTTATTTTCCACCATTTGGTCTTCTATATCACTGATTCTCTCTTCTGCCTCATTTATCCTAGCAGTTAGTGCCCCCATATTTGATTGCACCTCATTAATAGCCTTTTTGATTTCTACTTGGTTAGATTTTAGTTATTTTACTTCTCCAGAAAGGGTTTCTCTAATAACTTCCATATTTTTTTCAAGCCCAGCTAGTATCTTTAAAGTGATGATTCTGAACTCTAGATCTGACATCGTACTAATGTCCGTATTGAGTAGGTCCCTGGCAGTCGGTACTACCTCTTGT